>NC_052504.1:45151335-45191437 GCF_014356525.2 Nilaparvata lugens | reverse complement strand
GAATGAAAAAATGGCGGTTTTCACCAAACAAACTTTGTTGATTAAAAGATTACCTAAATATTATGATTAAAAAACTATGATTTCATTTTCTTCATGAAGAGCAACAATAATTACATATAGAATGGTCATAATAACATACATAATGGTCTCTTCTGCTGTTATAATTTACATTATCTAAATTTTTTATAATTCTGGTTAGTGATTAAATGGAAAAAACATTCTGGGAAACATAAACTTTAACAAAACCATACATAACCTTGATGAGTGAAGAACGTTAATTTTAAAATTAATATTAATATATTTGAAATGCAAAAATAAATTGTTGTTCCAAGACAAAATATCACCACATAATCAAATCCATAAATTTTTCAATGAATAGATTGAGTATATCTTTCAAAATACCTGATGCGTCCATTCTGGACTAGTACATTTATTTATTTATTGATTAACAGACCAAAATTTGATAAACAGTGCAAATTTCAGTCCAAACATTTGAAAAAGAAAAGTATTATTTTATATATACTTTGTAGCACATTTTACAGTCTTATAATACTGATTTGAATTGGTAAGACGATACAAATAGGTGAAAAAACACTTATACAATTGAAAACTTACATTATTATCGGAAATTTTCGGTGACTGCGTAACCTTCTTCAACGTTTGTTGTAGTTGCCAACAACAACCGTTGAAGGTGACGCAGTTACTGAAAATTTCTGATAATAATGTGGTGATAATGATAACCAATTCAAATAAGTTTTATATATACTTTAATTTCGAATGATATACTATGTTTACTACACTATTTGTTAATATAAATGAAAAAATAATGGATCTTGAATAAAATCGTAACTTTTGTCATGTCAAAGAATCAAATATTTTGATCAAGTTGATTGAAATATCTTGCCAGATAATATTTCTCGTGAGATAAGCTTATTGATTTCAATAGTTCAACACCTTCACTAATTTTACCAAAGAGACAAGACAGTTTATTTGATTTTATAGTACCTAACTGTTTAACCCTTTTACTACCAAGAGATGTAATGGGACTACCCCAACCCACATTTTGTCTATTTTAGACACATTTTGTCATGTTAAGTGTATTTTCCAAAATTCTTGAAAAATTTATTAAAATTCAATTACAGTCTTATTTAGAATCAAATAATTTGTTAGTTCTTAATCAGTATGGCTTCAGATTGAACAAGAATACATCAAACGTTCTGTTCGATATCACAAACGAAATAGTGCAAAAGGTGGGTGAAGGTAATAATGTACTTATTACCTTCCTTGATATTGCCAAGGCGTTTGATGCTGTGAACCGACCAAAACTATTGCAGAAATTGGAATGCTGTGGGGTCAGAGGTGTGACACTGCAATGGTTTCAAAGATATTTACATGAACGGAAACAGACCACCTGTATTAATAATATTTCCAGTGATATGTATAATGTAGATTACGGTGTGATTCAGGGAAGCACACTGGGCCCTTTGCTTTTTCTGGTCTACATCAATAACCTCAGTAAAGTTCCCCTAGATAGTAAGATATTTCTCTTTGCTGACGACACTGCAGTTGTATCATTTGGGACTACCTGGGAGGATGCTTTCAGTAAGGCTACCAAGGATCTCTTTGGTGTCAGGAAGTGGCTCGATCAGAACAAACTTACTCTGAATGTTGACAAAACTAAGTATTTGCCTATTTATTTCAAATCAAACAGTAGCCCAGTACAGGAGATCCTCAGGCTCCACTTGATACCTCCCCGCTGGTCGAATTCCCTACATCGCAAAGTGCTCGCTGTAGACCTCGCGCTCAGTGAGTTACATTGACCTGTTGTTATGTTTCTCAAAAATTAATGAATAATTTATCAATTAAAATTGTCTAGAAAAAATCCTAAATAAACATAGAGCTTTCTGTCCTATATAGTAACGTGACGTGTCATCCCGGAATGTGAGTGTGAGCGCTGTTATCACAGGTCTGGCTGCAACTGTCTACTAACGTTAATGGAGAGATACATTTTCAAGATGTTCGATGTTTTTGAACGGATAGTATTATAGTCCACTGGACAGCTGATTTATGATGAATAATTCTATAGTCTGATTTTTACGGTAATATTGGCGGATGAAGGAGGCTCCTTTTTCCTTTTATACTAGTAGTTCTGTGAACAGTATACCTCGCTCATGAATACAACTCTCAATCTAATGAGTAGGGCCAGTACAGTAGGTACAGTATATTGTGAAGATTTAGCCGTGATTGTCATCTACTATTTTCTCCATTGAAAGTGATAGAGACACTGTTTCCAGGGACACCGGACTTATCAAGGAGTACCTTTATATCAAATACATACCTTTTAAATGAAAAAGACTGAGAAATTGTCAAAAAACCACAGATTTATTGATACTCAGAAAGACCGGTATCGGTCATTATCAGAGTTTATCAGAGATTGACAATGGTGTAATTACCGAAACCGGTATTTCTAAGTATCAATAAATCTGTGGTTTTTCAACAATTTCTTGGTCTTTTTAATTTAATGTGAATAATTACCACAATATCAAGTTCTCAACTACACAAAAAGGAAAAAATTTACCTTTACATACAAATTTTTCTCTACAACTGCAGTAATGGACTCCAATACAATAAAGATTTTTTTTAAATAATTTATCCAATTAATTTGATAAATCAATTCAATAATAGTATGATTCAATTTAATTATTCTATGTAATCATAATAATTTATTTTATAATGATATATTATTAGAATAAAATAAAACAATTTTAGTATTATCTGCAAAAAAAATCTGGTAGGAACGAGAATTGAACCTGGGTCCCACAGTGTGACAGACCACGGTCTAACCGACTCGACCACCATGTGCTTGAAACAATACATGCGAAAAAGTATGGGAATGAATTGCTGTATCTTCAAAGACACATCCTTTCTGGATTGAGGTTAGTTTGCAGTTTTTGAAATATTACAAAAAAAAAAACAGAGGTCTTATCAAAAATCGTTATACATAAGTTTCTGCACCTTGTTTCAAAGAACTTGCATACCAAATTTCATCCAAATTGGACAATAACTGCGACTGTAACTGCGGTACAAACAAACAAACAGACAAAAGCCGATCGAGTTGAAACTAAGACCTCAGCTTCGCTTCGGTCGATTATCCTTGTAATGCAAAATTTCCAAAAAACCTTGTATATACTTCGACGCGCAATTTAAAAAGGATCATACCTGTCAAATTTCATGAAAATCTATTACCGCATTTCGCTGTAAATGCGCAACATAAAAACATATAAACATTCAAACATTAAGAGAAATGTCATACCGTCGACTTGAATCTTAGACCTCACTTCACTCGGTCAATAATAATTAAATATTCAAGTACTAACATTTGATAATGAGTAGATTTTGACTGATTCAAGAGTTGTAAATTGATAAAGAAAATATTATGTATAAATAACACAGAGCAACTCACCAGATATTTCCTCTGATATCAGTACTTAGCCTTTATGGAAATTATTAAGGTACAGGACGGATAGAAATTGGATTACAGATGAGTTGCTGTCATTTCCTAGGCTCTTGCAATTTTCATCTACAGAATATTTTCCTTCCATTCACAAATCCTATATGTATGTATGTAAATAAATAAACTCCAACAGTATGGGACTATTTCAATACTAGGAATTATAGACACTGATTTTACGAACTTTTCACACACATTCAACATTGAATACAAAAAGTTTGTGGCTGAAAACATGCCGAGAACAATTTTACAACATGATTATGCAGGGTCTCTCGCAGAAAGACAAAACCAGTTGGGGAAGCGAAAGAATAGAAAAAACGCACACTGTACAGAATCAACAGTGCTCCTATCAGCGAAGAGTCAAAACAGAAGCAGCCATGTTCCTCGATGCCAAATTGAAAAAACTGGCAGGAACAGTATTGCTGAATTTTATTTTCATGGAATTGACTTATTTCTAGCAATTGACAGTTATTTTTTAGTTATAAAATGAATAATAATACTTCTAGAATCAGTTTTCATAATCTATTATGCTATTCACTAAGTACATTTTTGGTTTTGAATGTCTGAATGATAATACAAATTTTTCATTTCCAAAATTATAAATTTGCAATGTATAGTTTAGCACTAGGCCTAGTTGCATTTATGAAACATAAATGAAGTAACTAGTCTATGAATTAGCAACTAATTTGGTAAATTCAAATTAATTCCAGGTTTCTATGAAGTATTTTTTCTTTGGAATGTCTAAATAGACCTTATTAGGTCTAGAGTCTTATAGAGTCTTATTAGTTTTTTTTTTATTTCATCACTTAATGACGATAGCCGTGAAGCTGATTGTACAGAATATTTGACTGTGACTTCAATTGCAGATTGAATGAATAAAGTTCTAATATTCACATTATTGCATTTTTCAAACATGTTTTAACTACTCATTTCAATCATAAGATTGGCCGAGTCATAAGAATCATTATTTCACATAGCCTACATTTCAAATCATTCTGATGTAGAGAGATTGAATTTAGGTTGGCTGTTCTATATGTTTAAAAGTTGAATAATTTAGTGATATTTGATTGCAATATCCTGTATTTTATTGGAGTAGTTTAGGTGTTATGAATGTAGGCTACACTGTGTGTTTTCTGGTAAACCTTGATAAGCAAGTATTTTCCATTGAAGCCTCATTCATATCTACCGACACCAAATGTAACGTGCCTGACACAAACCAGCAAGAGTATTGTTCACAATGTGATTTAAGTGGACACGCCGGTCCGTGTCAGTGGGCTCAATTGCCGCATGCAGACTATGTAAATACGCCCATTTAAATCACATTGAAGCATACCTTGTGGGGCACGTTATGTGTCAGTCAATGTTGGCAGTTATGAGTGAGGCTTGAAGGGTAGACTAAAGTATCTATTTTACCTAGCCCTGTTTTAAAACTATGGTTAATTCATTATGGTTATTTACTTTTCTTTCTGTATAGTATACCAATCCTGTTGCATCCTACATAGCCTAGTATATTATATTCTGCTGTTCTTTTATTTAGTTTTAGTTTACCAGAGATTGACAATAGTGGTGTAACAACCAAAACCGGTATCTCGAGTTCTAATGAATAAGTTATGTGTTGTGACAATCTCCAGTATTTTTATTCATTATAATTATTTTAGCGGAACTTTCGTGATGATGATTACAAGAATATGTATTAATTTTATAACGTTTTTATTAGCTCGGAACTTCCCAATGTGCTAAGGACTTTAAGTTTCACGTGCTCCCAAGTTGTAAGAGTACCACAGTTTGAGAAACACTGGTCTAATTATTTGATTGTTTCTATTGCAGCTCAGGATCATGGAAACCTGTTTTGCCTCATGGCTAGATGCAACATGTGAGTTAAGCAGCAGGTTCAATAGAACATACAATGTAATTTGTCATTGTCGAGAATGGACGATCTCGAGAGAAAACTAAGGAATAGTGAAAAAATTAATTTGTAACTCATATAATACATAAGATTTTCTATAATCAATATAGTTTTTTATCAGATATTTTATTTAAATACTTTAGATTCAAAAATGTAGTTGGAGAGGGCGCTAGTGAAGAAAAATATGGAACTTTGGCATCAAAGTAGAATGGCAAACAAATATATGATTAATAACGGATTGTGATCTGCCTTCACTACAGAAACTGCATCCTATTATATAAGGCGAGCAATTTCTGTATATATTCATTTATTTGGGTATATGGGTATTTATATATGTCCAACGGATCTCAAAAACGGCTCTAACGATATTGATGTAATTTGCAATATAGGAGGTTCTTGATTAAAAATTCGATTGCACATGGTCTCATTCCTGGGAGAACTTGCTGAAGGAAATGAAAAGGATAATAATTATTCATCATTGGAAAAGCAGATGATAATGGAAGATGCAAGTGCCTGTGTGGGAGTGGGACACAATTATGTTCAGCTGTTGAACTATTGCAATCAATCAGCGGATCTCACGAGAAGTATTATCTGGCAATTATAGATAAACCGACTTGATCAACATTATCTGATTTGTTGACATGACCAATGATATGATTTTATTCAAGATCCATTATTTTGTTATTTGAATTAAAGTAGGCCTACCTATATCACCATTTTCAAAGTTAATAATTATTTTACAGTGATTAGAAAGTGTTATTTTGTTATTAATTAAATTGGTTTGTAAAAAATCTGAATTCGAACTTTTCTGTATTCAAATGTTTGGACTGAAAATTGGACTTAAATTCAAAAGTGTATGGAACACTTTTTGGACTACTGTATTTATAGTGTAGGCCTATACATAAAAATTTGGGGAAGAAATAGTTTTGGACTGAGCCTGTTGGTCCTTCCCCAATCAATTGAAAGAATTGTGTTCTGTGTATCAATAAAAAGCATAAAGAATTGTGTTCTGTGAATCAATAAATAAATAAAGAATTGTGTTATTTGTATCAATAGATAAATAAACATGAACTATGCTTTTGTACTCCGGAGTGAAGCTTGGTGCCCCAAGACTAATCAGTAGGCGTAATTGGTGTGAAGTTCCTTACTTTTTGTGTCTATGCTACAAAATCTGAGCACTGTGTCAAAAGTTATAATTGTTTGAAATTTTGATCCTTGAGGTGTCCTTGAGCGCGCCTCTCCACTGGGAAATACTGAAATGAAGTGCATCTAACGGGTGATTCTCATAGAACATGATATTATCAACTTATGTCATTGTGCAAAATATCAATGTGAGGACAATGTAGTTGGTGATGATGGTTGAAGCTGAAAATTAGGTGTTTTTCACAATACAAGGAGCATTGTTGTCAGGTGTACCTGGAAATCTATATGAGATGGAACGCTCTACCTGATCTCAGATTGTAGAGCACAAGAATACGCCCAGAGGGATTTTGAATTATACATCTAAATCGTAACAATCGGAAGATATTGTTGATCAAAAATTAAAATTTATCAAAATTGATTTTTTTCTTCAAATTTCACTCATTTTTGAAAAATCATAACTCAGTACTCATTGGAGATAGAGAGTTCCGAATGATCTCATTTTATTTAGAATTTTATAATATAAAAAAAGTCGAGAGCAATTTTTTCTGTCTGATTACGAGATTTGGCAGAAATAGCTGAAAACTGGGAAATGAGAGGTTTTTGGGCCACCCTGTATCTAGCACAAGGAAATTTTGCATGAAGAAATTGGTTCTGGACTTCTCTTATGTACCCAAATAATATATTAAAAAATCAGAGCTACAATATAAATTGCATGTACCAATGTATATAGTGACTGGACGGACTACTTTGCTAAGCTCGATCAATAATAGTAGATAATAGAGAACATTTACATATAAATACATAGAAAATTTACATCGCATTTAAAATGTACAAAAAAGAACATACATATTTACAAAGAAAAACTGAATATTTACATAACAATCAACTGTGTGCAATAAAATGAATGAAAATGAAAGAAAAAAAACGATCACAAAGATTACTGCCACTGGAACCATGCCCGTGTGTATTGCGTACTCATCTGATTGCACAGAGGGCAGCGGGGAAGGTTTATATTTTGCAGCCTGTTTTGATTTGCGCATGCAGCGCACATACATTTATGACCACATTGGAGGCCCATGTCAGAATATTGTCAGCACAATGTCCAAGCAGCGCTAGGAAATTTATTATTGTCACCTCTTGGCGCATGAATCTCCATAGCATTGATCGGATTGTGTCCGAGTCGTTTTCGGGGCCACTCCTACTTCGGATCCTCTGGCAATTGCCACGATCCATCCTCTGCAGATTCCCGAACACTCTATCTTCGATGATGCAGAGTCGTCCTAGAATAAAGTAATAATTTCAATGAGACAAATCCATCAATTAGTTTGCAAGTTATGGACTATAAACAGTGGATACATTTTTTTGGACCACTCTATGATAAAATAGATTCTTGGAGTGAAATAAAATTTATCAAAGCAAATAATAATGAATTTAAAGTCCAAGTTAATAAATGTCTATAAAATAGTGGCTTCTATTCCATAGAGGAATACATGGATAATTAGTGTATACCTTTCAATAATTGTGCACTTATCAATAGCTGTTATTGGTACATTTAACTTACCGTTTGTACTTTGTGCCAATGATCATATTCATGTATTTGGTTTTGTTTCATCAAAAAACGTTTGCCATGTCTGTAATTGTACAGCTTTATATGCAATTAAAAATTTGATTTTCTCATAATGGAAGTGATTGAACTAGGTACTCGAAATTAATGGATTACTGGACCTGGACACTCATAGTATTCCTGGTGATGGTCTTTATTCAGCGTTATTTGTATAATAATTATATTAAAGACCAAGACCCTGCTCACTGAAATCTTAGCCCAAACCACTAGGCTTGAAGACTAGACATTTTGCACACGTGTTTATGATAGTCTCAAGCATCCCACTAAGAACTGGGTTTCAAAAATTTGTCCTCCTGAGGAGGCTGGGACCACCAAAATTATTATTGTAACATCTGGTCAAGAACTTCAATTTACCATAATCACTTGTTAATGCTCAGAGCCGAACTTCAAACCCTTCAAAACCACCCTTAAAGTTGAAATATCCCAAAAAATTCTTATTGAGCACCTATAAGAAAGCTATATGTTCCAAGAATCACTGCAATCCATACAGTACTTTTCAAGTAATCGCTATCAGTGAGTGAGTCAGTGATATAAGAATTGTATGATGAAAGGAATGAAATGCATCATTATTTAATGTAGAAGTCTCACAGACCGAGGGTTTCAGTAAACGTCCTACAGTGAGGGTTTCGGTATAAGTTTTGAAAAAATGAAATATATATTATGTAATAATTGTAGTTTGTCATTGCAGTTACTCACTTACGAAGCTCCAGATGTCTAGATTGACACCGAACACCGACGGCGGCCAGCATCCTCGAGTGAAAACTCTCCAAGTGGTTGTTCCATCTGCGAGGCGTCTGAAATGTCGACAGGCTTTCCACGCCAATCACCCCCACCCATTACCTGATCCAGGCTTCCCTCATCGATGTAATTGCTGATGGTATTCAGACCGTCAGCAATGTCATAAGGAGGGACCCGGTCATCGTGAGAGGGCCCTCGGTGTGGTGGCAAGTGAGGAAGAGCCATGAGCATCTTCACACCTTTTTTCACTTCGAAGTCAGCACATATTGAGGCCATAAGGCCTTCAGCCACCACGTGCCGCCAAATCGACTGAAAAATGAGTATGGTGCATGTTACCTACAATTTTTAGAGTCATGTCTAGTCTAATAATATAAGAGTGAAAACTCTTTGCCATTGTCAACAATTTAATTAATAAACTTTGTAACAATTATTCTGTCGTCTATGGTTTAGGGTAATATGTAGTGAACAATATCTTCTGTTTGTTACCATTTAGATATGTATAATTCAAAATCCCACTTGGCGTATTTTTGTGCTCTACAATCTGAGATCAGGTAGAGCGCTCTATCTCATATAGATTTCCAGGTACACCTGACCAGTGTTTCTTATATTGTGAAAAACACCTAATTTTTAGCTTCATCCATCATCACCAACTACATTGATATTTCACACAATGATATAAGTTCATGAGATTATGATCTACGAGAATCACCTGTTAGATGCACTTCATTTCAGTATTTCCTAGTGGAGAGGTGCGCATAAGAAAGTGCATCTAATGGGTGATTCTCATAGAACATAACCTCATAAACTTATATCATTGTGTGAAATGGAACTTTCATGTTGCAAATTATACTAGGCGGCAGGTACTTTCGACGCCTGCGCCATATTTACTTTGTTCCTATGGATTTCTGAGACAAATATCAAGTACTGCAAGAACTAGCAGATGCAACTCCACACTGCTTCTTTTTTTAATATTCAATTTCATTTGATGAAGAAATTGGGATCATTAATTTGCAAGAAGTATTCATCAATGTATGAATTTTATGTTTTTTCTTTTAAATTTTCAATTGTATTTCTTTGTACTCCCGAGCAAAGCTCGGCACCCTACTGATATTAACGAGTTAAATCAGCACTCACTTGGCAGAAGTGAAAACAGCATCCTAAATGCTGCGCCTCTGGGAATACCACCCTGACGGCATTCACCAGTCCGACTTTGAAGTGGGTGGTGATTGACAGAAAATTACAAGTGAGGAAGTTTTCGCGCATATAATACAGCATGCGCCGGTAGCTGTCCTCCATTCTCCTCTTCATGAGCAAGAACGCCACCGGCATAGTCTGAAACAAATAAGCCAATCACTTATTGCAAAAAATCTGGTGTGGCACACTCATACCAGATTTTTTTGCCATTGTGATATTTTCAATTCATAATGATCACATTATTTTAGACAGAATTGAGGAACTGTCACGTCTCACAATATAAATGATAAAATATTGTGAAAATAATGATAAATCTTATTGATCAAGTTATTAATTTAAATATCAATATTTCTTATATTTTGCTGCTTTGCTTTGAACTGCATTTTGCTGCAAGTTTTAAACTGAAATATTGATAGCAACTAAAGCTGGGTTTACACCGGTGAAAAAAGTTTTCAACATTTTTGTTATCATGAAAAATTTCTCTTAACAAAAGTTAATAACTCATGTTTTCAACATAAAATTCCTTGTTATTAGAGAAAATGTTATTAACACATGTTAATGCCTTTTGTTAACTGATGACTTTTGTCATCAGTTGATAACAAAAATTTTAAAAGCTTTTGATATTAACTCCAATAGTTAATAATAAAAGTTTTTTAACATTTCTGCTACTAAATGATGTTAATAACAAAATTTATTCAAGCTGCGTTTGCACCGGAGTTAATAACACGAGTTATTAACAAAAAGTTATCAACTTGACTGAATCAACAAAGATTTCTCTTTACAAAAGTTAATAACTCCTGTTTTCAACAGAAGATTTATGTTATCCTTCGAGAGTCGTTAAAGATCAAAGAAAATGTGTTATGTTATTAACAAAAGTTAATAGCCTCTTAACTTTTGTTATTAACAGGTTCCTATTTCCCCCGCAACCCCCTCGCCAAGCATCCTGTTACACAGATCGCACCAGTGTTCCCTACCAACTACAGCTGCAGTCGAAACACATGACAAAGTTATTCACTTTTGTTAATAACAAAATTAGCAGCCAAAAGAAAATGTTATAACATCAGGTAATAACTAAAGGTACGTTTTCGTTTATGCGAACTTATCCAATGTCAACAGTAACCGGGTCGGGCTCAATTTCAATATGGCTGAAAATCAGTGGTCGACTGCGGATGAAACGTTTTCGTTTGCACGGCTGGGTCGCAATGTCACCAACCTGAGCCAAGGATACGATAGAATTATTCTTCTGTAACCAGTTTTATCTGCCGTGGCTTCAGCAACTTTTTCCCTAAATTTGTTTTTATTGATTAAATTTATTTACTAGCCGTCAGGCTCGCTTCACTCGCCATATCCGTCTAGCCAGGGGGCTCCGCCCACTGGACCCCCGACTGGATTGTCCAAAAATGAGATCAGCGGGCTCGCTTCGCTCGCCTGCATGTAGACCTCAGCGGAACCTCTATACCGAATTTGAACGTATTATGTCAATTTGATCTCGAAAAACACCTGTTACTATATCAGCGTATCAAGTATTGAAGTAGCAGTACCCAATCAATTTTTCCGCGATAAATCAGGACCTAAATACCTATTTAGGAGGTACTGGATAAAAATGGTATTTAGGAGGTCCTGGATAAATGCATTTCAATCTTCAACTTGGTGCCAACCTAACAAAGTCAACTCAACTTACTGCCAACCTGACAAAATGTTTAATTTAGTTACCAGAACAACTGTTTCGAAGAGGTACTCTCTCTATATTATAGTTCTATATTAACATATGGTATGAACATTTGAATCATAATTTCAAGATATTGGAATAAGAAGAATATTCATGCTAAAAGACGAACTTTAAACCCTTAAAAACCACCCCTAGAGTTAAAATATCGCCAAAAGATTTCTTAGTGAGCCTCTAAAGGGCCAACTGAACATACCTAGCAAATTTGAACGTTTTTGGTCCGGTAGATTTTTAGTTCTGCGAGTGAGTGAGTGAGTGAGTCAGTCAGTGGGTGAGTGCCATTTCACTTTTTATATATATATATATATATATAGATTCTTGATGCTTGTGATCGAATAAAATCCTGTATTCTCTGATATTTTAATCCATTTTTCATCATCAACTTCACTAAACCTTCTGGTCAATTTAGAATTATTCCCAGTCTTTTCTTTGACTGTTGCCTGCTGGATCTTCTGTGATATATTTGAGGTTAGAATTCTCTGCGGATGGCCGAGAGACTGCTTCTGGAGGAGTGCTGCCACAGTCGAATGCGTACCATGTTTGGTTCGCAGTGAAAAATTTGCATAAACGAAAACACTCCTATGATTTAACACAGAAGGAGTCGGCCATTTTGTTCGAGCCCGACCCGGTCGCGGTTGACGTAGGATAAGTTCGCATAAACGAAAACGTACCTTTAAATTAATGTTGATAACTTTTGTTGTCAACTCTGGTGTAAACACACCTTTACTATAATTTGTTACATTAGATCAGATGAAGATCATTATGTTAATGATAACCTATTTCAATTCAAATTATTTTGAATGACAAATGAAACTTTTGCTTAAAAACTTTAAATTTTTTTGCTTTTTATCCCAGCTGTTATATTATATGAATACTCTCTGATGTGTATTATTAATAATTTGTTATTAATAAAAGTCACCAGTAAAGACATGATCTGTTTATTTTACATTTCAACTTCCAAGTACACTACACACTACACATCATCTCCCTTTCAATACAGTGCAATGAAAAACCATAAATCGGAATATTAAAAAACAAAATATTTCAACATTTGAAAATCACTGAATTTGAATATACAGATCTATTTTCTTTGGGGGGATTTACTACTCTCCCAGATCTAGTACAATATGGTTGTTTTGTGTCATTACAATGTGCCAGTGCCAATGTATTCTTATGTAAATCATTATACATTTTCTCTAGCCCTTTCTTCATCATTACACCTATTATACCAATTCTCAGTTGCAAACATTGGTCGAGCATCCCCTGGATACTCCATAGTGTTTTGTGAACTAAAATTGGGTGAATTATTCGATTTCCTCAAATGAGCCATATTCCTCCTCAACATTCTATTCTTCTCATCTCTGATCCAGAACGATCTTGGTGTATCGTGTCTGTCTACTACCTTGGCCCTCTTCCATATTTTTACATCATTATCCCAAAAAGTTACATCATCTCCCACTTGAAAATCACTCCTAGTCCTAGCCCTTGAATCATGATAACTTTTAATTTTCTTATTGCGATCTGTGACCCTTTGTCGGAAATCATTGTGTGGCTTACTCTTCAAAACATTAAAATTGTAAACAGGAAGTTTGGTCCTTATTAATCTGCCCATCAACAACTCACTAGGTGAATAAGGTGAACCTAGAACAGGTGTTGCCCTGTACTCCATAAGCATAACATGTATCTCTGCATCACACTCAAGAGATTTCTTGAGCATTCTTTTACAGATGTCCACTCCCTTTTCTGTCAGAACATTACTTCTGGGATATCTGGGACTACTTGTAATGATATTTAGACCCCAAGCAACAGAAAATTTCTGAAACTCAAATGAGTTGAAAGGAACATTATCTGCTATCAACTTTTCTGCAACCCCATACATTGAAAAGATTCGTTTTAAAACCTTAATAATGGCCCCCGACTCTTTTGTATAAAGTTTTACTAGCTCTATCCAACGGGAATAATAATCCACAACCACTAGGTATGAAACTCTACCAAACTCAAGAATGTCACAAGCAATTTTCTGAAAAGGATATTCGGACATTTCTTGAACAATCATGGGATCTCTGATATTTTTAACCCTGAATTTTTCACATACTCTGCAGTTGAGAATGTATTATTCTATATCTTTATACATGCCCTTCCAATAAAACAAAACTTTTGCCCTAGCCTTTGTTTTATTCACACCAATGTGTGAGTCATCATGCAATTTCTGTAGTATGAAACGGATTAAATTTTTTGGTACAATAATTCTCTCATCAAAAAATAACAAACCATCAAATACGTGAATTTTATCTCTGAGATTATAGAAATACATATACGTATCATCTACACTATTCTTACATTTAGGCCAACCATTATATTGCAATAAATGCACAATTTTACTGAGTACTTTATCACTAGCCGTTTCTGCTTGAAACTTAGCCTTGATCTCTTCACTAACACTTACTGAATGTACTACTTCTTTTACATCCAAATCGATACTTTGTCTCACTTCATTTTGTACATCATTACCAACATTTCATGCTGCCCGACTCAGTGCATCAGCAAAAAACATTCTTTTTCCTGGTACATAAACCAATTCAATATCATACTTAGATAATTTTAATTTGATACATTGAAGTCTACTGGATGGAATACTATTTATATGTTTTTTCATGATTGAAATCAATGGCAAATGGTCTGTTTGAATACATGTTTTACGCCCATAAATATAATGATGAAATTTTTTACATGCAAAAAGTACAGCTAGAAACTCCTTTTCTATTTAAGCATACCTTGTTTCCGTATCAGACAAACTTTTAGAGGCATAACAAACTGGTTTGTTATCCTGCAATAATACAGAACCAATAGCACTCTGGCTGCTATCCGTTTGTATAACAATATCCTTATTACTATTGAAGGTTTGCAAAATTGGATCTTGAGTTAGCAGAGACTTAAGTTTATTAAAACACTCATCATGCTCCTTATACCACACAAATTGACAATCTTTCCTTAACAAGCTACGAATAGGCTTTGATTGCCCAGATAAATCAGGAATAAAATCTCGCAAATAATTAATTATGCCAAGAAAACGCTGTATATCCATCTTATTTTTCAGACGTTCATATTCAATAATAGCCCTAATCCGCTCTGGATCTGGCATAACTAATCCATCCTCAAAAATATGACCTATATATTTTATTGTCTTCACTTGATGTTGGAATTTAGATTTATTGAACTTGACATTGAATTTTCTAGCCCTTTCAAGAACCTTCCGAACCAACAAATTAAGTTCCTTTTCAGTTTCAGCAAAAATTAACAAATCATCCATATAAATTAAAACATTTTCCAAATCACCAAAAACTTCAAAATATTTTTGAGAAAATACTTCACCTGATATGTTGAGACTAAAAGGTAAACGGTTAAATCTGTATGTTCCAAACATTGTTCCAAAAGAACAATAATCAGAGCTCTTCTCATGTAATGCAATTTGCCAAAAGCCATCCTTTAAATCTAAAGTTGAAAACCATTTTGCTCCATTTAGCTTAGCTGATAAGTCTTGAACTGTTGGAATAGAAAATTATTGCTTTACTGTACACTTATTCAATTCATAAGGATCTAAACAAATTCTTATAGAGCCATTACTTTTTTCAACTACAACCATTTTGTTTACCCATGTACTGGGCTTTTCTACTTTTGAAATAATATTTTCTTTACACAACCTCTCTAATTCTTCTTTTACCTTGCTTTGCATCTTAATTGGCAGCCTATTTGGAGGTTTTGAAGTTGGGATAGACCCTTCTTTTATTTTGATAGAGTACTTGGTAGGAAAACAACCTTCACCCTCAAAAACATCTTTAAACTCTTGAGCAATGCTAGTTTTATCTCCAGATAGACAAATTTCTTGAACATGATTCCTTGATATTGAACCTAACTTATCACATGCTGAGAGACCTAATATAGGACACAGTGGCTGTTTCACTATAATAAATTTCAACATTAAATTTAGCTTGACTTGCCCACAAGTCTCAATCGTTGAATTGTTATAAGCCTGCAGTATTGGACAATTACTTTCAACCTTGAAATGTGTTCTTGATTCCTTACATATCTGTTCAAATACTCTTTTGGAAATCAAATTTACATCAGCTCCTGTATCTAGCTTGAAATCGACAAGAGTATCCTCAACTAATACATTTTCTAGCCAAACAACAGAATCCACATATTTTACTTAATCTATAAAATATGCCTCTTCAACCTTATTTTTTATAGCAGCTTCTTGCACTACCTCTACACTTCTACATGTTGAGCTAAAATGATTGAGCTTTATGTAATGATACAAACCACATTTTGAACATTTCACCGAATTTCAATCATCTCGATTCCCTGGAACATTTTTACGAAAATGAGTATTTTGCTGGTCATGTCGTCTTGCTTCATCATTGATGTTTCCAATGCTGACCTTGTCAACACTCCTTGGTTGCATGAGTTTCAGTTGAATCTGATGTAGTTCGGCTATTTGGAACAAATCCACTGCATCTTGGAGGGACACCTCACCTTGCTTTACCAATCTGTCTTTAGTGTCTTTATCGTTTGCAAACAGAACAATTTTGTCATGTAGAAGTTCATCTGGATTCGAAAAATCACAATTTTTTACCATTGTCTTAACGTCCGTGACGAATGCATCGAATGGTTCACCTTCTATCTTTTAGATTTCTGAAACTTAAAATCGTTACCACAGACGAAAACCACTCATATAACCCTAAACGACTGTTGATTTCCCAAAACTCAGACTGAAAACTTGAAAACACACAAACTGTTGTTTATTCAAGAGATAAAATACCGACTGTGCCATGATATGTATTATTAATAATTTGTTATTAATAATAATAAATAAATAAATAAATAAAAGTCACCAGTAAAGACATAATCTGTTTATTTTACATTTCAACTTCTCAAACCAATCTGCCTGAACACACACATTATCATTCTTAGTCTAAGTCCTACACACACTGTCACAACGCCATCTGTATTTCATCATCTGTACACATCACTCTCATTAAATGAAATTATATGGAAATGGAAGTCAATCATATTGATAACATAAATTTTGTTAATAACAAGGAATTTTCTGTTAAGAGAAATTAATAATTCGTATTTTAACAGAAAATTCCTTGTTATTGACAAGATTTATGTTATCCATCGAGAGTAGGTAAAGATCAAAGAAAATTTGACATTATTAACAATAATGTTAATAACAAAAGTTAATAGCCTCTTTTAGCACATTAACTTTTGTTAATAGCTGGTTCCTCATTGGATGATCATGTAACATAATGATATTCATTTCACCATAAGATTAATATAGGCTAAATGAATAAATTATCTTTATTACCTTGTAAGCTAATTGTAGCAATTGGTTCGTCAAAAAACAAGCATAAAAAACATATATATATGTATATATAAAGTGTATATATTATATTTGTCTCACAGTGCAGTACAAATTTATTTATATATATTATATATATATATATATATTTGATAATATTAATAAAATATTATATATATATATATATATAGACTGAAAAATTTGTTGAAATTTTCCTCTGCAGGGCCAGGTATTACTATTTCATTCCAGTTCACCAGTGACAAAAGGTGTGAGAAGTGGTTCAACTGACTCTTTGCAATTGAGCGCACCATCATTTCCTCAGGAGAATCATTCCCAGAAAGATCAGAGCTCCTTTCATCCACAGAGAAACAGATAGACTAATGGTAACTCAAGGCATAACTCTCCACTGCAAATCTGTACAAACACTGTGGCAAGTTCTTTACCATATCATCTAGACAGGCTTCCTTTTTCGTGGGTTGTCTCACAGTGCAGTACAAATTCAGGGACCTTATTAGATTAAAAATAGTTGCAGTATTTGTGGATGCATCATCAAGAAAATTGAAATTAAAATCACCACCTATAACAATATGATGATTTGGCATTTTCTTCACTAGATGGAGAATAGCCTGTTCCAGATGTTCCATGAAATAATTTGGGTCACCATTGAGTGAACGGTACACATTATTATACAACGGTATACACATTATTAAACGGTATACAATTATTATCTTGGGCTCCAACAATGTAATACAAGCAAACTCAAAATCAAGCTCCTTACAATGGTGATAGATATTCCAATCCACATTTCTTGCTTTATTTTGGCCAAGTACAACCTTGGATACAAAGATTGCTACTTCTCCATATATATGGGTGATTCGACTGAAAGAGCTAACTAGTGAATAGTCATCCAAATTTACCATTTTCAGTTGATCATCACATAGCCAGTGCTCCACAAGGCATAATATCTTGTAATCAACCCCAAATATTGCCACTTCAATATCAAGTTTCTTTGCCAAGTTGAGACACTGCATATTACTGAAGATAATTTTGAAATTAATCTCAGATGCCACAGGTCCTTTACTGGTACTTGTCTTCCTAATTGGATCAGAAGCTATGTGATTAGCTGCCCCAAGGTTCTCTTGAATAAAAAACGTTTAATTGTTACATTTCGAGGCCAAAGTTGACAATCCAGGAAAGATTTCCTCTTTTCAAAGTCAATACCAATCTTGAATCTGTCACTTGAACCCTTTTTCTCCAGTTTTTCAACAACACAGTTTGTATCAGCAAAAGTGTATTGCACAAATTCCTTGACTGCATCAACAGTTATTCCACTCTGTATTTTACCCAGATGAAACCAGGCCCTCTTAGTCCCAGTCAAAATAGTACTGCCACTTCCAGCAACAATCACAACCTTACGAAGTCCCTTGTCAATATTTAGGCACTTAGTTCTCGTTTCTTTGTCATCCTGCAATAATTTCGTCGGTTTAGCTGACGAACCAACCACTTTTGCATAATTTTCCTGCTTACGTTTATTTATTACATCCTCAACACCATCACATGTATTGAGGTCAGTTTCATTCAGATTTTCCTCATTTGCAATAAAGTTAGGTAAAGCAGGGAAGGAAGAAGGATGAGATGGAAAGTTCCCCTTTGTCAAGATCTTTATTCAATGTCCGAGAGCAATGTTTTTGTGAGTCAGAAGCAGATTTGTCTTTAACAACTGAAAGTACATCCAAATCCAAATGATACTTGTTTTTACTTTCCTTGCCCTATTACCATAGGTAAGGAAAGTATTGCTTTCCAAAAAAATTAAGGTACCCCAATTTCTAAATTTCTATACGTTTCAAGGTCCCCTGAGTCCTAAAAAGTGGTTTTTGGGTATTGGTATGTGTGTGTGTGTGTGTGTGTGTGTGTGTGTGTGTGTACAAGATATCTCATCTCCCAATTAACGGAATGACTTGAAATTTTGGAACTTAAGGTCCTTACAATATAATTTCGATCAAATGCGATTCAAGATGGCAGCTAAAATGTTGTCAAAAACAGGGTTTTTCTCGAAAACGGCTCCAACGATTTTGATTAAAGTTATACCTGAAATAGTCATCGATAAGCTCTATCAACTGCCACAAGTCCCATATCTGTAAAAATTTTAGGAGCTCCACCTCATCTATACAAAGTTTGATTTTAGATTCTCAATTATCAGGCTTCAGATACAATAATTTAAACAAAACATTTCATGTGGAAAAGATTGAGCATGGGAATCTCTACAATTAATGTTCATTAACATTTTCACCTAAAATTAAAATTAAGCTCGAAATTCGAGAAAATGTTATTATCCAATTGCAAACTGTTGGCAACTGTTGATTCTATCAAATGATTCACTATGAAGAGATTGATTGATTGATTGATTGAGTACTTTATTTATGTAGAAGACCTCGTGTGTCTCCAGCGTTATTGCCCTGTCACCAGCTGGCTCAAATCTTTGAATAGTGGACTTGAGATGCGCGGGAGCACTAGAGTCAGGTGATCAATTTCCATTACGGCAAGGAAAGTTGTGTGAGTGCGCCACACCAGATTTTTATCATCACTTTCATTCCGCTTGACAGCTGCAGTCATGATGTGTCCAGTTGATTTGTTGACTTGTCAACCAATGTCAATGTGTCAATTGTTGAATGTCCGATGTTTACTAAGTCAATCTTTACAATCGACTTTCTTCAAACAGTCGATCTATTTTGTTTGTTTGAGTTGGTTAGACTGGTGTTGGCCTGCGTGTAAATTCAAATAGTCTGATTGACTAACATGTTTTTGTTTGTCATAGTTTACATCATGGAATTCCCTGAACTTAATGTTAAGTAAATTATCTTATTATTAAGATAATACTTTTTTATTAAGAATTTAATTATTTTACTTATTATTAAGAACTTTATTATCAAGTAATTTAATTCATTATTAAAAATCATTATTAAAAGAGTTCATAGCCTCCAATTTAATATCCATTTCACCTACCTTTTTAGATAAGGATAAAATGTTGTCAATACTAAGGGTTTTCACTGTAGATAACCTATCATTATAGTCACAGCAATGCCACTTAACCACATCACCAAGTGATTGAATTTTCTCATAATTGTCTTTTGAGACTTTAGCACATTTTGAGTGATACCATCTGTCACAAAACAAATAATAACAAAAAAAAGCTTCCAAATTTGACTTAATAGCTTTTTCACAGAGACCACACAATGAGTTTACTAATTCATCCACTGCCATCTTGACTTCCAAAAAGTCAAGACGAAGTGACTTCTTATAGAATACTCTTTGGTCCTCTAGGTGGAAGTGGAAACCCAATTGAGTTAGGCCGAAACTGATGGCTTATGAACCTTCTTCGTGAAATTTTACATACAGCATGGGTGAAAAGTCCAAGAACGGCTTAATATCTCATACACAAAGATGGTGGGTGTAATTAGGATCCTACTTAAATTGAAAGAAAAAACTTTACTATGACTTTAAAAATCTGGTCCGCCATCTAGGATCCATCCATACATGATTTCGATACGGAATTTCAAAAAAAAAAGAATGGTGAAAACCACATATTGATAACTCTCAAACCGTTTTGAAGATATTCACATTATTAATCAGTACTATTCATAGCAGGAAAGAGAGAAAAAAAGTTCGAGAACGGCTTAGTAGCCTATCTTATAAAAAAATGTGTTTCCAAGGTGGGTGCGATTGAGACACAGAATAAGTTCAGAATGGAAACTTGTAATCAAACGCTTATCTAACCAATGCTTTTTACATGATGCAAATACTAAACTCATCACATGACCTTGGGAAGTTGCAATCCTGGTCTTCTGATTGGCTCGTGGCAGTGAATGAGATTCAATTGATCCGGATCATTAACGTGATCCGAACCTACCATCAATACTATTACAATGCGGCTCTTCCTAACAAGATGGCGGATTTTAGCGTCAGGGTACTATAGTGAGGTCTACGTTATAATGACAGTATTTGATCAACTTTGGTTTTGCTATTCTTGTCTATCATTTGACAAAGCCGGTGGTACTATCCTTTTCTAGGTCCACAACGATGCCAATTATGTTTTTGACAGTGTAGAAATATAATTAATTAATGCAGAGAATCGGCATCGCTATTCTTCTATCTTCATCCACTGCCATTATAGCATGGACCTCACTATAGCTAAGTTTCCATACTGTATGTATAATGTGAATGAGAATCCTACTTAATTTGAAAATTCTACTTTATTGAGTACTTTTACACCTTTCAGACTCTAATATCTGCTCTACAGAAACATTGTATGAGCATCCACTTAACTTTCTGTAACATCCAAGTCTACTCTCCAAATTATCTGTCTGCAGTTTAGCTGTTAATACATAGGCCCAATTATATTTATGAGAAATATATTTGCAGAGCTGAACCATTGCATTTGGAGTGTGAGGAAGAGCTAGATTAAATAAGTTTCATTGCTCAGTTTTCCAGAAGAATGAGATAAGTGCCATATATCAATAAATACTTTCAGGTTTTCTAGAAAAATAAGTTTCTCATCATCAGAGCCTGAAATGGGATTTGAATGATCATTTCTTGTATACTTTCCCTTCATATGGTGATTCACATTTACGATATCCCACCGCTTTGATACTAGTGTCACAATGTATATCGTAACTAATGAGGGAAATTGAGTTTAGGGCTTGTTATAAGATGCTCGGTTATCTCTGTTGGAATCACAGAGGTCAACGAGCAGCCTAGCCACTGGGCTACCGCTCAGCGGTGATGCGCATCCTTACTCCCCTCCATCTTGGCCACTGAGGGAGGCTCGTAAAAGGCTGGTAGGCAGTCAGTCTAGTTCGGGTGTCCAGTGCGAGCGGTCAACAGAGAGAGTGAAGGAAGCAGCACGCAGCTAGCAACATAGTACATCTCGTGCTTTGAGTGTACTCCGTATCCTTCGACGACCATGTGATCGGTTCGACTTAGTGATCAGAAGAGAAGTCTGGTGCGCGGGCTCCCGCAGCTTGCCGATTCACTCCGGAATCGCAAGAGGACCTCGAGAAAGGCTAGGGAAAGCCTTTGCGAGAACTCCGAGCTCGATCCGGACCCCAGGAAGCCACCCGGTGCCCGAGGATTAGGACTTAGTGATCAGAAGAGAAGTCCGGTGCGTGGGCTCCCGCAGCTTGCCGATTCACTCCGGAATCGCAAGAGGACCTCGAGAAAGGCTAGGAAAAGCCTTTCCGACAACCCCAAGCTCGATCCGGACTCCAGGAAGACACCCAGTGCCCAAGGATTGGGACTTAGTGATCAGAAGAGAAGTCCGGTGTGCGGGCTCCCCCAGCTTGCAGATTCACTCCGGAATCGCAAGAGGACCTCGAGAAAGGCTAGAAAAAGCCTTTGCGAGAACTACGAGCTCAATCCGGACCCCAGGAAGCCACCCGGTGCCCGAGGATTAGGACTTAGTGATCAGAAGAGAAGTCCGGTGCATGGGCTCCCGCAGCTTGCCGATTCACTCCAGAATCGCAAGAGGACCTCGAGAAAGGCTAGGGAAAGCCTTTGCAAGAACTCCGAGCTCGATCCGCCAATTTCTCGCCAATGTTTTGAATTTCAAATTAGTGTATGATGAATTGGAGTTTTATTGCACAGCTTTATATAGGTCACCAGAAACTGATGTAGCGAGTTTTGTGGATGCTCTAGAGATATTTCTGAATGAGACAGCACATTTCGAAAATAGGTTAATTGTTGGTGACTCTAATATTGATATTCTTGATAAAAATTTGTCTCTTGTGGGTAATAGATTTTTGGATAATCTTCTTGAATATGGCTTTATAAATTATCTCTATGGCAGTACTAGATGTACTGTTTCAAGTGAATCGTGTATCAATCAGATCTTTTTGAAAAGTAAGCATTGTCTATTCAAATCAGCTTTATATAATTGTGCAATCACAGATCACAATGCAGTGATGTGTTGTGTAGAACGTAAGAGCCGGTTGTCATATGGCAGAGATGTTGAATCTGATTCCCAGGATGTTCAGCTTTATTATTTAATGAAGATGTTTTTCAATCAAAATTAAAACAGAAACATGAACGATGTTCTTCAGGAGAATGATCCCAGACTAGCTTTCTCTTTGTTTTATGATAGACTTGTTCATTATTTGACTCTGCAAAAACTGTTAGGAGAAGGATTAGTAATAATACAAAGAAAATCAAACCTTGGGTGACTAATGGTATTCTTCGATGTATGAGGCGAAGAGACAAAATGTCTCTTAAGGTTCGTAAACAACCATTTAAAAGCTGAAATTTGTACAGCTGATGGATTGTTTTAAATCATATAATCGAACACTGAAGTCAGCATTGCGAACTCTAAAGGAACAGTATTTCAAGAATAAATTAGTTGAATGTGGAAATAATCTAAGGGCTGTAT
The DNA here is from genome assembly GCF_014356525.2 of Nilaparvata lugens. Classification (NCBI taxonomy): domain Eukaryota; kingdom Metazoa; phylum Arthropoda; class Insecta; order Hemiptera; family Delphacidae; genus Nilaparvata; species Nilaparvata lugens. The sequence continues at coordinate 45,167,815 of NC_052504.1, read as the reverse complement.
GGAAGGTTGTAAATGAAGCAACAGATACCCCTTGTAAAACTAATTGTTCTATTAAAGAGTTGGTTACCAAGGATAATCGCATTTTGAGATCTTATCAAGTAAATGAAATAGCAGAGGAGCTTAATGAATATTTTGTGAGTGTTGGTAGAAGAATTTCTGAAAAAATTACTACGGTAAAGGACAAGATTTTTAGGGAAAAAAACTAATAGATTGTTTTGTAATTCGTTTTTCTTTTTTCCTGTCATAGCAGAGGAAATTGATATGTGTATTAAAAACTTGAAGAAAGGGGTAGCACCAGGATTTGATGGAATTTTTTCTAAATGTCTAAGTTCAAATTCTCGCATAATTTCAGTTCCTCTGGCTCATGTAATAAATTTATGCTTTTTGAATGGTGTTTTCCCCGACGAGTTGAAAAAGGCCACTGTTATTCCTTTGCATAAGAATGGTAACAAAAGTGATCCAGGGAACTATCGCCCAATTTCTCTGCTTTCATGTTTGTCAAAGGTGATTGAGAAATGTGTTAAGACTCGTTTGTTCGAATTCTTGGAAAAATATGAAATTTTATCTAATTGCCAATTTGGTTTTCGTAAGGGTGTAAGTACTTCTGATGCTGTATATAATGTTACTAAGAGAATTATTGAAACACTGGACAGGGAAGAAAAATGTATAGCTGTGTTTTTAGATCTCCAGAAGGCTTTTGATACAGTGGACCACAATATTTTATTTAGAAAGTTAGAAGGTATTGGAATTAGAGGTGTTGCTTTGGGTTTTTCAAAAGCTATCTCAGTTGTAGATCACAGGTGGTTGGTGTTAATGGTATAATGAGCTCAGAATTAGAAATTACGATGGTGTGCCACAGGGAACTGTTCTGGGTCCAATATTATTTTTGATTTACATTAATGACTTACTCAAGATAGAGCTTGAGAGCTGTTCTTTGTTTTCTTTTGCTGATGACACTGTTGCTATTTTCTGTGCATCAAAATGGGAAGATGTTTTTTGTAGAGCTAATGAGGGTTTGAAAGTTATAAAAAACTGGTTAGATTTCAACTTAGTTAGTTTAAATATAGCAAAAACTACTGCAGTGTCATTTTCTTTGACCTCAGGAGGTCAGCCAGATAACCAGGGGAGTTTGGATTTTCATGAAACTGGATGCGATGATAATAGTTGTCTATGTCCTATAATAATATTTAAGAACAGCACCAAATACTTGGGAATAATCGTTGATAAGCATTTGAAATGGAGAGACCATATTTCATATTTATGTTCTAGGTTGAGGAAGACGCTGTATAAGTTTGTTCAACTGAGAAATATTTTTACAGTTGAGCAAATTAAAATGGTTTTCTTTGCGCTTGTGCAGTCAGTTGTGCGATATGGTATAATTGGCTGGGGTGGTTGTGGTGTTACCGTTCTTAAGCCTCTTATAGTATTGTATAAGAAAATTATTAAAATATGCTTGAAAAAACCGGTTAGATATCCAACAAATTTGCTCTATAAAGAATTTAATGTTCTCAGTATTGAGCACTTGTATGATCTTGACCTAGCTAGTTTTGTCTATTCGTGGCCCAATAGATTCCCTATAGCCCCTCATGGCAGCTATGTTACTCGTAGACAATCTGAGAGATTTTTGCTAGAACCACCTTGTAGAACAGCAGCTGCCAGTGCTCATGCAGCGTATTATGGTCCTAGACTTTTAAACCGTCTGTTGCTTGAAGTTTCTGGAGCATCCCAATGTATACCAATTTGTTATTATTCTTTCACTTTCAAAACTTTTAGACAGTATCTTCGACACTACTTATTAGGGAGACAAAATGAAGACTAATTTTGATTTATTTCTCAAATCTGTTTGTAAATCTCAATTTTATTCTTAGAATACATATCTTACTTAGTGTAACAGAGCAGAAGAGAATTTGTTGTTTTATTTTTAAATATTGGTGATCAATCTTTGATGTAGAACATATAGTTGAATCTCAATTAGGCCTATACTGATTACAAGAGCAACATTTGTATGAAAATAGCATAAGAGAATGGAATTTTCTTTCTTTTTTTTTCTTGATAATGTAATGTAAAATTATAAAATCTAATTATGTTATTAATATTACAATGTATTAGTATCTTATGCTATCCAACATTCTAGAGATACACCATCCCTCATCACAAGCTTTGCTTAAAGAGGGATGCAACAATATTATTTAGAATATGATATTTTATGTGAATATTCATTATTTTATAAAGAATTTGTATTTTATGTTTGTAAGTATGAATTGTATATTAATTTTTTGTTGACATTAATAAATTGAATTGAATTGAATTGATCCGGACCCCAGGAAGCCACCCGGTGCCCGAGGATTAGGACTTAGTGATCAGAAGAGAAGTCTGGTGCGCGGGCTCCCACAGCTTGCCGATACACTCCGGAATCGCAAGAGGACCTCGAGAAAGGCTAGGAAAAGCCTTTGCGAGAACTCCGAGCTCGATCCTGACCCCAGGAAGACACCCGGTACCCAAGGATTGGGACTTAGTGATTGGAAGAGAAGTCCAGTGCGCGGGCTCCTGCAGCTTGCCGATTCACTCCGGAATTGCAAGAGGACCTCGAGAAAGGCTGGGAAAAGCCTTTGCAAGAACTCTGAGCTCGATCCGGACCCCAGGAAGACACCCGGTGCCCGAGGATTGGGACTTAGTGATTGGAAGAGAAGTCCGGTGCGCGGGCTTCCGCAGCTTGCCGATTCACTCTGGAATCGCAAGAGGACCTCAAGAAAGGCTAGGGAAAGCCTTTGCGAGAACTCCGAGCTCAATCCGGACCCCAGGAAGACACCCAGTGCCCGAGGATTAGGACTTAGTGATTGGAAGAGAAGTCCGGTGCGCGGGCTCCCACAGCTTGCCGATTCACTCCGGAATCGCAAGAGGACCTCAAGAAAGGCTTGGGGAAGCCTTCGCGAGAACTCCGAGGTCGATCCGGACCCCAGGAAGATACCCAGTGCCCGTGAATAGGGACTTGGTGAACAGAGGCGAAGCCCAGTGCGCGGGCTCCTGCAGCTTGCCGATTCGCTTCGGAATCATAAGAGGACCTCAAGAAAGGCTGGGGAAGGCCTTTCCAACAACTCTGAGTTCAATCCGGACCCCCGGAAAACACCCGGTTCCCGAGAATAGTGACCCGGTTACCGACTCCAGTAAATAGATCCAAGACACTTAAGAGGACACATTGTGGCAATCAGGAACGTTATTCCCGTCACAGAGACCTCCTTCACTGCGGACACCACAGCGTTCCTACTCCTCTCACTCCACGCCCAACCCTGTTTGGCAGTGCAAAAGCACGGCCCCTCTTACCTAAAAGAGGGAAACATTTCTCTAAAGTACTCAAGGCCCTGTTTCAACCCCCGACTCGAACGAGGGTGGTTGCAGACACCCCACCAAGACTCCTGTCCCCTGCTGCGGCTCACCCCAGACGCCAACTGAGTCTAGCCGGCCCAGAGCGACACTGGGAATTCTAGTGGAAGAAGGTGTGGGCAAAAATCTACTCAGAAGATTGGCACACGAACGTGGGGCTAAAGGTAGGAGGAGAAGAACAGTGATGAGTGGAGAATAATTAAAGAGGCGAGGAAGGCGACAAGGAGGATACAGGAGACAACAGCAGTGATCAAAGAGTGTCCTGGATCTACAGGCTTCACAGGGATGAAGCAGTGAAATTCTCGGCCGCTGCAGGGCTACCTACAACTGGAACCATGGCAGAGCTCAGGAGAGCTCTTGTCGAAAACCACCTGAGGACAATGGTGGAGGCTGCCGGTCTGAACAGGATCGGTGGCGGAGCTGGCACAGGTCAGGAAGAGGAAGGAGCTGCAGTGCTGTGGCCACCAGTCGCGGAGGCCACTGCATCTTCCAGACTGGAAGAAATACCCAAGGAGACGTCTCCAGAATTTGATGGCGACTCCAGCAACTCCTGGGTGTACAGAGTGCACGATCAGGGCTTGATTGATCTACTACTCGACTCAGTGCTGACAGATGGCACACGTACGAGCCTGAGGAGGGCTCTACTGGAGCAACGACAGCGGATTGTTGAAATGCTCCCTGTTTTGGATAATGGGGAGGAGGTGCTTCGTCAAGGAGCACGGAGGCCAGCACCAGTTAGGAAGGAGGCGACTGTGGAGATGCTATACCACGCAGAGCCTGCACTGGTGAGGCCGGAGATGCCAGAGAGGCATAATAACATGCCCAGGCATGTATTGAGGTCACCTACCAGACCAGCGGTGCCTGCTGCATCCTGTATGGACCCGGGTGCCATGTGTGACAAGGTTCGAGGGTGGCGGCTCTCATATGATGGGAGTGGAGATGCTCCAAGTTTTATGGAGCGGCTCGAGGAGCTGCAACAAGCATATGGCTTGTCTGGCAGACAGTTATTTCCAGCGTTACCTGAAATGTTAGCGGGGAAATGTACCTTATGGATGAGGAATAGGAGAGAACAGTGGAGACACTGGGACGATTTCCTGAGAGACTTTCGGTCTCGTTACTGTCCACCTACTTATGAGGAGGATCTTGAGAATGAAATTCTCGACAGGCAGCAGAGAGAAGGCAAGCTCATAGACGACTATGTTGAGGAGCTGCTAACGCTGATGAGAAGAGGTGGTTTTTCCGAGAGGACCCAGGTACACAGATTGTACAAAAATCTTTTACCACGCTACAAGCTCTACATCAGGGAGGCTGAAGTGTACACCATCAACGACTTGCTACACTTAGCGAGACAATATGAACGAATTAAGTTCGAGGAGAAGAGTGCTCAACAGAGACAACGAGCTGTGAAGCAGGAGGAGGTGAGGAAGCAGACCAAGCCTCGACAGGAGACTACTACTACACAGCGTCGGAGTGAACAACCTCCAGAAGGCCCCGTATGCTGGCAGTGCAAGAATGTGGGACACTGGAGATCAGAGTGTCCGGAGGTTTCACTCTGCTCAAAGTGCGGGAAGCCACGACCAAATTGTTCCTGTGAGAGAGAGCAGAAGAAGACTTCTGATAAAACAGCTGTAGTTGAAACGAGGCTTCAAATCCAGCTAGAGCCAGAGCTCCAGGATGACAACCGTCTTTTCACTACAGTGGAAATAGGAGACAGACAGTATAGTGCTCTTCTCGACACCGGAGCAGGGTCCAACTATATTAGCTCTAAAGCTTTTAATAGTTTGGAAGCAGTGGAACAAGAGCCTGTGCAGCGCGGCGCTGCTATGGCTAACGGAGCGGCTGCACGTCTGCGAGGTGGTGTTATAATCAACCTGAAAATCGGCAGAATATCCCTATCAACAACACTCACAATAATGGATGGGCTTTCTCCAGATATTCTGCTTGGTATGGAGTTTCTTTGTGAGCACCGGGTGAAAATAGACCCCTATTCCCGGTCAGTGGAATGGGATCCTCATCTCGTCAAAAAGCACATTGGAGACGATATTTCCACTCCAAAAGTGGGAAAAGGAGCTGTCAACTCGAGGCTGGCTACAGTTAAAACCCAGCCTGACATATGGAGGTCAAGGAAGCCACCTGGAATTATTCCTGTGAAGAAGCAGGAGAAGAAGAAATTTCCTCAAGTCCAGGAAGACGTAGGAGCCGTGTGGAAGACTGGAAGAGAGGAATTGATTTCTCAGAAAATTTCTCCAGCCCGTGGAAAGTTCATTTGCTGGCACTGTAAACGAGCTGGGCACTGGAGGTTCAACTGTCCGGAAAAGCTGTACCGGAGGCGGAAGAAGGAGGATTATTTTCAGCAAGGAGCTGGAGATAATCGTCAAGCAGTGCAGTCTAGAAGACTGCCGGTGCTGGAAACTACACTCAAAGTAGTTTCAGATATTGGAGACAAGAATTAGAATGCCAACCGGTATTATAATTGGAAAAAGAGGACGATGAAGGTGAACTCTGGACAGCTAGTCTACAGGAAGGAGTGTCACCTGTCCTCGGGTGCTAATCAGCTTGCCGCGAAGTTAGTGCCGGAATTTTCTGACTCATATGAGGTCGAGGAAATGTTGAGTGCCGGTAAGAGGTTTACCGTGCACGAGAAAGGCACCAAGCTCCAGCCACACCTGCCCGAAGATGAGGAAGAGAATGGTGATGGAGATGTTGCGGTAAAGGTGGACGGAATTTGAGCGGATGGACAGCAGGAGGCCGAGCGAGGCTATAGAGGGTCGCTGCCTATCCGGAGGATGGGATACCAGAGAGGTGTCACGCGCCGCCAATAAGGAGGTAAGAGGCGAGAAGGGGTGAATATCATAAGAGTTCAATCAAACCACAGCTGTAGAGCTATTTCTGATTAATATTTTATCCCATTTAAAATGAGGAAATTAGATTTTGTTTTCAAAGATAAAATTGCATAGAAATTTAAGAAAATTAATTCTGAATATTAAAAGACTGACATGTTATCGTTATTGAAAGAATTTGGTCAATAGTTTATTAAAAGGGAACAGCATATTCTGTTTGAATTTTCTCATAAAATAGAGTTCTACTTAAAACTAAATGGCAACTCAACCATTACAGTTTAATTATTATAACCAGTCATAAAGCACTGGCTGAGTTAGATGGAAAAAAATATTATTGTCAAATTAATGCGTTTCTTTTGATCTGAAGGCAATCCCAATAATTTCAGTTTGAAATTTATTTACAATATTATGATGTGACCAAGCAAGGGTAATCAAGAAAATTTTCTACAGTCTATGACTAGTTAATAACAGCTAAAGTCGATTCCAACTAGACTAAATTTTCTTGATCGGTATATTACCGATATTGTTGTAACCAAGTACAGGTTAACAAACAAAACTTGCAGTAGCTTGTTTTATACTTGCCATAAATAGTTGATGGCGAAATGAGTGGATAGGGAATATTAGAATATATTATAGATCAGTATGATATGAATAGTATTTTAACCATGAGGTAATGGTTATAATAATAATTTGAAATCATTTAATGAAGCTGGTGGTAATTGCTTTAATCCGTGTAAAGTGTTACGATGCAGTCAATTAACAGACGTTATTATACTGTGGGATGAAGTGAATTACGTTGAAATTAATTATTCATGTGGAATGAATAAATTGCGTTTGATTGTGAGTCGAGATGTACTACAATCGGGGGTTATTAGCTTCAGATTATGATTAAAATTTTCTAATATTTCACTTGAAAATAAAGTTGGAGGACTTACTATAAATTGGGGTAAAATAATTATTATTTCAATTGGAATTGATTCTATGTTGGATCGGAAGTTACTTGTGCTGTGCTGTGCAGATAAGATAAGCATTATCTCAACTGGCTAACTGCTATCGCCAAGCTTCTAGTCTGTGGAAGAGAATTATTTTCTCCTTTTCAATACAATTAATAAAATTGAATTCATGTGAATTCTAGTTTTTCCAGATAATCTACTGTTATTGAGTCAGTCTGTGTTTGATCGTGCTATTGTTAGTTTGGAATTAGATCACGCCTCGAGAGTGAATCTAATTTTTACTCAGCCTACCATCATGAGTTATTATTGACGGTGCATTAGTTCATTCAATTATTACTATTTTTGTGCTGATTGTTGTGATTATTTTTCGAAAAATCAATATTTGCTGAGTGTGAATTAATTAACAGCTGTTGTGTCATTATACACGCCTTGTGTGGATAATTCACGCCTTGTGAAGAAGAGATCCTAATAACAATATATTAAAGAATGAATATAAAGTTTATCGTAATGGTTTGAATAAGATCATAAATCATGCAAAGGAAGTCTACTATAAAGGGAAAATTGAAAATTGTAATAACAACAGCATGAAGTTGTGGAAGTGCAAAAACAAAGTTAAAGGTGAGGACAGTATCAACGACAAGAGTACTGAACTTGATGCTCAATCCCTCAACAATTATTTCACAAATGTGGGTAAATTACAAGCTCAAACTATCAATATCCCTGATAATACTGGTGATCGATTTCCTGAAATACAGATCGATAACACGTTTTTTATGAGACCAACGTGCCCAGTTGAGGTTGAGGCAACTATTAAAAATCTAAAGAACAACTGCAGTCCTGGTATTGATAGTCTAGGTAATATTACGCTGAAGAAAATAGCCAATTTTATATCTCAACCTCTCTCTTTCATTTTTAATAGATGCTTTGAGGAGGGATATTTTCCTGAGCACCTCAAGTCAGCCAAAATAAAACCTCTATTCAAACAAGGTGACCCGACTAATCCCTGTAATTATAGACCGATTAAGTCTTATCAGCAACCTTGCTAAAATAATGGAGAAACTAATAAAGTCAAGAGTTGTTTCTTTCTTGAATCTTAAGAGCAATGTTATAATTCGGAAAAAGGGCTGAAACAGGCACTTCGTTCTAGCGTGTTTCGGACGCTATTTTCCAACCGATAATCATGAAAATGGTACCAAATTGTTCAGAAAGATTTGGACATCTGGCGCCGTACCGCCAAATTCCAATTTTCCAACTATAAAATGACTTTAAAATTCGATGAACTTGGAGAAAATTTGGCAAAGTTTGACGTTCAATAGGAAAAAATTGATAAGTGATATCAAAATTTGGCGGTACGGCGCCAGATGTCCAAATCTTTCTGAACAATTTGGTACCATTTTCATGATTATCGGTTGGAAAATAGCGTCCGAAACACGCTAGAACGAAGTACCTGCAAAGAACTCTGAATCGAGAAAGCAACAATTCCCTACTAGCCTTTCGAAAAAGTGTGGTCGAACTCACTAACACAACTGCTATGATTGTGAGTACACACACTCACACTGGAGAACCGGAAAACTGGTTTTCGGTTGTCGAAACAATTGATTGTTTTTGTTCAATGAGATATTGCCCGTCTTCTTGTCTGCGCTATTGTGTTTTATGTTATATAAGTTACTATATTCATATAATTATGCTCTATTATTCTATATGCTTATACAGTAGTTTGACATCCATATTATTATTTATTCCCATTTCATTTCAATATCACATGAAATCTGTACTATATTCTATTTGTACAGCTATTTTTGAGACATGGTTCATTCTTCTCTCATCGAATTCTTTATTATCCATGTTGGGCCATGCATGGCAATTCAAATTCAACCCAAGAACTTTACATGAAACTACCCGGGAAAAATTTAGTTTTGGAGAAATCAAGTTTTACATGTTTTTTTCTTATACTGTAATTAGAAAACAACCAATCATTCCTAAATTCTCGAAAAAAGTAAGTTATTGGATAATATGAATGAATGATAGTTCATGCTTCAACGAAAATTTCTGCAATAAAAAAATACTTTTAGTATACTGCAAGATTTCCTAGATAAGCCAATTCTCTGTTCACTTTTTTTTTAAATTTACATTTACTTTCTTTGAAGTGGTAATAGGGTACAAGTATTCAATTGGAAGAAAGGTGAAATGCAAAAACTAATGTACAGTATGACACTGTACATTGTCATTGTCCAGGAGTGGTAACGTTGTGGGGGGGAGATTGCGTAGTCTGCGTCCTTGTCATTGTAGTGTGGGGGGGTTTCCAATAGGGTCAATATTGTAACGACTGACGATCTTCTTGTTTGGAATGTTTTCTGAATCGTGCAGAATCACAAATACTTTGCTTCTGAATAAAATTATGCTTATATGAATCATAACTTTTTTGGGTTTAGGCGCCTGCTGGCGCCTGCGCGGTAGATTCTATTAAATTCATAATTGACCAGAAATGAATTCGATTGTTTATAAAATAGAAAAATAGACAGTTATCAACTGTCCATTGTTCAGTTGTTTACAGGCCGTTGTACATGGTGATCTGCACTTGTTTTGGTGAATCAGGAATTAGGTACTTCTCGTAATATTTGCTACCGTATATTAGCCCAGTTCTGAATCGTGCTAATACAGTCACAAGTACTTTGCTTCTGAATAAAACTATGCTTATGAATCATTGTAGCGTTATAATATTTAGCGTTGTTGTATGATTTGAATTTTTGTGCCCTGTTAATTATTTATTTATTTATTAGATTACCACAAACAATATAATGATCGGGAAAGAAAAAACAGGCTATTGCCCAAAACTTTTTCAATTTCCTAATTCAGTTTCAAATTGTGCAAATATTATACATAGGTTATGTCCATTTCAATTTTCTACACCAAATCACAATCTGAGAGTATGGATTAGAATAAAACAAACAATTTTAAATTTTGATAGATTGATAGTAAAACTTTTGTAAAAACATGAAAAAAATTTAAATTCACAAAATAAAGAATAAAACCACTTAAATTTTGAGCTCGAAAATATAACGTTCACCTTAGCTATATAACAGCTGTTTCATGTTATCATGGATAATAAAAACCAATTTGATTTATTATATTATTGGAATCATTTTTTGTTTGTGATTTTCCCTGATAATATACATAAATACATTGAAATATTTGATCCTGTACTCCAAACAATATTATTACTGGAAAAATTAATTCCTATCTAGAATCAAAATAAATATATTTAAATCTCAAGAATGAAGAATCATGATTTTTATTTGTCTATGCATAAACCATTTTATTAACAGCCTTCAGCACTTACTGTATCTATATAATACTAGTCGTCAGGCTCGCTTCGCTCGCCATATCTGTTTAGCCAGACATTTAGTCTGTACCCCCGACTGGATCGTCCTAACATATGATAAAAATGCACAAATGAAAAATGCAGGCGAGCGAAGCGAGCCTGCTGATCTCATTCTTGCATTCTTGGACAATCCAGTCGGGGGTCCAGGGGGCGGAGCCCCCTTGCTTGACAGATATGGCGAGCGAAGCAAGCCTGATGGCTAGTAGTAATATAATATTCCCAGGAATAGCTCTGATTGAAGTAGCAGTACCCAATCAATATTTCCTCGATAAATCAGGACCTCCTAAATAGGTATTTATAAGGTACTGGATAAATTGGTATTTAGGAGGACCTTGATAAATGCATTTCAATCTTCAACTTGGTGCCAATCTAACAAAGTCAACTCAACTCAATGCCCATCTGAAAAAATTTTTAATTTAATTACCAGAACAACTGTTTCGAAGAGGAACAGAACAACTGTGATCTCTCTAGATTATAGTTCTATATTAACATATGGTATGCATATTTCAATTATAATTTTAAGATATTGGAATAAGAAGAATATACATGCTAAAAGACGAACTTTAAACCCTTAAAAACTACCCTTAGAGTTAAAATATCGCCAAAAGATTTCTTAGTGTGCCTCTAAAGTGCCAACTGAACATACCTACCAAATTTGAACGTTTTTGGTCTGGTAGATGTTTAGTTCTGCGAGTGAGTGAGTGAGTAAGTCAGTCAGTGAGTGAGTGCCATTCCGCTTTTATTATATAGATAGTGCACTCATATTATATTAATGAACTTGTATGTCGATTTAGAAGAATTAGTCAAATGAAGTGTTCTTTGATGACACTGTTGAAGCAATAGAATACCATCTATAATAGCCAGGCTACTCAAAACCTCAAAAGGGATGTTCATATTAAATACATGTAGAAAAATTAGATATTTATCTTTTAAATCTTACCAAGTTATCAGAATTCTTAATAAGAACCACCTGAAAATGATGTATCATGCTCTAGTCAAGTCAATTCTGCAGTATGGCATAGTTGTTTGGGGAGGCTGTTTCAACTGTCATATTGCTGAATTATTTGTAGCACAAAAACTGATAATTAAAACTATATTAAACAAACCCAGGCTCTATCCAACGGATATGGTTTTTAGTGATTTTGAGGTCATGACTATACGTCAATTATACATAAAACCGTAATTGAGTACTTAATAAAATATAGATCCGATTTTCCTCTCACAATAAACTCTACACTTAATTATTATAATCTAAGGGCCACTGCTAAAAAATATGTAACCTATAACACTAATATTGAATGTATAAGGAGGCAGTTAATTTACATAGGTACTAAAATAATAAACCTCATTCCAAATCACTTTCTCATGGACAATAAGATCAGCGGAAAAATTAAACTGGATATAAAAAACTGGACATACAGTAATTTCTTCTTCCATTTAGATATATGACTTGAGATTTCTGCTCCAGCATTGTTTTTTCATTTTTCAGTGGACTCGCTTACCTTTATTTTGAGTACCTATTCCTCTGTTTTCTTCCTTCCCCCCATTTCTCCCTTACCTTTTTCCCTCATTACTTCTCTTCTCTTCTTTGCCTGCCTATTACATGGGAAACCATAGTTGGCTAGGTATCTTCCTCTCTTTTTTTTCTCTTCTCCAACACACCCAACCACAAAGCCCATGGTTTTTTATATTTGTAACATTTTATTGTGTTTTATTTGTTTCAAATTCTTTGTAATTTTGTTTTGTCTTGTTATGTGTGTTTTTAATAAATAAATTGAAAATAAAAAATTGAAATTGAAATAAATAAAAATTACTTTGAAAAAGTAAATTAAGATTTATTTCGGGGTGAAATAAGTCTTGAAGTGAGAAAGAGAGATAGAGCATAAAAATGTTCACTGTTTGTGAATTAATTAGCAGATGTTATCTGTTATAATAAACACACTGTCATTTATATCCAATGGAAGGTTACTTTGCATAAGTAAATCATGTGATTGATTTCGTTATTGAAATGAACAGTGAGAAGTGGAATATTGTGTTGAAATTTATAATTTCGATTTTATTATTGTGATATAGTGAGAAGGCTGTGATCCTCATAACAGATCGAAAAAGAATTATTATTTCGACCACATTTAATTGTGATATAAAATCGAAATATGTGGTGTAACATCACAACTAGTGGCTTCATGTAAACCATATAATTCAGTATTCTACATCATATTGTCATCTCTCATCTTTTATTGTGAACAATAAGTTGCTGATACACTGAACTAACTGAGGGTATTCATCACTCTGACACTTGGTAATTTCCCTGGATTCCAATTCACCTCTAACAGCTTCTGCCTTCTATGAAGTGTACAATGTTGTGTATCACGTTTCTTCCTGAGGACGAGGACTACAACTTGAGTCTACTTCCTCGACGAGCTCCTGGGAGTATTGGAGCTGTATCTCAGCTGACTATTGCTGAGACCACGACGAGTTCCTGCCTGGTCGTGTTGGAGATTCATTTCAGCTGCCTGATGCTGGAAGGTAGGCAGTGCGCAAGCACGGCGAACTTTGGCAGTGCGCAAGCACAGCGAACTTTGGCAGTGCGCAAGCACAGCGAACTTTGGCAGTGTGCAAGCACGGCGAACTTTGGCAGTGCAAAAGCACAGCCACGCAGGTCACAAGCCCGGCAAATGCAGTGCGCAAGCACGGCAAAGTTTGGCAGTGCGCAAGCACGGCCGCGCAGGGTGCAAGCCCGGCAAATGCAGTGTGCAAGCACGGCGAAGTTTGGCAGTGCACAAGCATGGCCGCGCAGGGCGCAAGCCCGGCAAATGCAATGCGCAAGCATGGCAAAGTTTGGCAGTGCACAAGCATGGCCATGCAGGGCGCAAGCCCGGCAAACACAGTGTGCAAGCACGGCACTCAGTGTGCAAGCACGTCACGCAGTGCGCGAGCACGGCACGCAGTGCGCGAGCACGGCACGCAGTGCGCGAGCACGGCACGCAGTGCGCGAGCACGGCACGCAGTGCGCAAGCACAGCACGCAGTGCACAATCACAGCACACAGTGCACAATCACGGCACACAGTGCGCAAGCATGGCAGGCAGTGTGCAAGCACAGCATGCAGGGCGAAAGCCCGGCAAAGGTAGTGCGCGAGCTTGACCACAGCAGTGTGGAAACACTGCAGCCAGATTGCTAGCTCATCCGAACGTTGTGTGCAAACATGACACATCGGTCAGTGTGTGTCTGGATTGTCATTATGCGGACGCACACCTTCACAGTGCAGAAGCACCGCGGCAGTGTGAAAACACGGCATGCAGTGCGCAAGTATGGCACACAGTGTGCAAGCATGGCATGCAGGGCGAAGGCCCGGAACGCAGGGTGAAAGCCCGGCAAAGGTAGTGTGCAAGCTTGACCACAGCAGTGTGGAAACACTGCAGCCAGATTGCTAGCTCGTCCAAATGTTGTATGCAAACATGACACATCGGTCAGTGTGTGTCTGGATTGTCAATACACAGACGCACACGTGCAGTGTGAAAACACAGCACGCAGTGCAAAAGCACGGCATGCAGTGCGCAAGCACAGCATGCAGGGCAAAAGCCTGGCCCGCAGGGCGAAAGCCCGCAAAGGTAGTGTGCAAGCTTGACCACAGCAGTGTGGAAACACTGCAGCCAGATTGCTAGCTCGTCCAAATGTTGTATGCAAACATGACACATCGGTCAGTGTGTGTCTGGATTGTCAATACACAGACGCACACGTGCAGTGTGAAAACACAGCACGCAGTGCAAAAGCACGGCATGCAGTGCGCAAGCACAGCATGCAGGGCAAAAGCCTGGCCCGCAGGGCGAAAGCCCGGCAAAGGTAGTGTGCGAGCTTGACCACAGCAGTGTGGAAACACTGCAGCCAGATTGCTAGCTCGTCCGAATGTTGTGTGCAAACATGACACATCAGTCAGTGTGTGTCTGGATTGTCATTACGCGGACGCACACCTTTGCGGTGCAGAAGCACCACGGCAGTGTGAAAACACAGCCCGCAGTGTGAAAGCATGGCACACAGTGCGTGAGCATGGCTCTCAGGGCGAAAGCCTGGCTTTTTGTTCTGTGTTACCCTTTATCCTGCAGTGCACAAGCACAACTTGTACGGATGGGTCGAAAATCCTCAAGCCTTGCTGTGTGCAGACACAGCCCTCCAGCAGAGCGCAAGCTCTGTTTCCTAGTGTAAAAGCAGGGGCTAGTTTCCCGGCAAGTCAGCGGGCGTGTACACACCGTGACGACTTGAGCTCTCAGAGCCAATTGGAGGTGCTGTTCACCTTTTATGTCTCTGTGTTTTTTGTGTTTCTGTGTTTTGTGTGTTTTTTTGTTCTGTGTTACCCTTCTATCCTGCAGTGCGGAAGCACGGCATCCTTTAGCAGTGAGGAAACACGGCGACTCTTGCAGTGCAGAAGCACTGCTTTCCTTTTTAGCTTAAGAGTTTAGCATCTCCTTGCAGTGCGGAAGCACAGCGACTCTATCCTGCAGTGCGGAAGCACGGTGTCCTTTGGCAGTGCGGAAGCACGGCGACTCTTCCAGTGCGAAAGCACAGCATCCCCTTTGCAGTGTGAAAGCACGGTGACTCTTGCAGTGCGAAAGCACAGCATCCCCTTTGCAGTGCGAAAGCATGGCATCTCCTTGCAGTGAGGAAGCACGGCGTCCTTTGGCAGTGAGGAAGCACGGCGACTCTTGCTGTGCAAAAGCACAGCGTCCCCTTTGCAGTGCAAAAGCATGGCGTCTACTTGGAGTGCGGAAGCACAGTGACTCTATCCTGCAGTGTGGAAGCATGGCATCCTTTGGCAGTGTGGAAGCACAGCGACTCTTGCAGTGCAAAAGCACGGTGTCCCCTTTGCAGTGCGAAATCACGGTGTCTCCTTGCAGTGCGAAAGCATGGCATCCCCTTTGCAGTGCTAGAGCACAGCCTCTCCATGCAGTGCGAAAGCACGGCGCAGCTCTACAATACCTCCTTGGAAAAGCTTGGCCGAGTACATGGCCAGATAGATGGCTGTTTTTCTTTTGTCGGTGCCAACACACCGTCACTGGTTGGCGAGGAGCCAACCTGGCGCTCAGTTATTGCTCGGTCTTCTATGACCGGCAGAGAGGCGGCAGAATGTACTCAGTGTCTTTGTACATTCTGTCAGCCATATACACTTTCCATCCTCACCCCCCCTTCCTTCCCATTTCTTTCCCCCCCTTCCCTTAGTAGGAACAGTGTGTCATGATGTATATCATAACTAATGAGGGAAATTGAGTTTAGGGCTTGTTATAAGATGCTCGGTTATCTCTGTTGGAATCACAGAGGTCAACGAGCAGCCTAGCTGCTGGGCTACCGCTCAGCGGTGATGCGCATCCTTACTCCCCTCCATTTCGACCACTGAGGGAGGCTCGAAAAAGGCTGGTAGGCAGTCAGTCTAGTTCGGGTTTCCAGTGTGAGTGGTCGACAGAGAGAGTGAAGGAAGCAGCGCGCAGCTAGCAACATAGTACATCTTGTGCTTTGAGTGTACTCTGAAACCTTCGACGACCGGGAGTTGTGTCTGAGGTTAAAGGTGGTTAATCTCAGACACTGGAAGCTCCGCAGTTCAACACGCACTTGGACGATTGTTGTTCGACTTTCTCAACGAGTTTGGGCATCAACCTGCCTGTTTCAACCAGCAGCGACATGCCAGGTTTCGGTTAAAACCTGACTACATCTCGGTACATAATCGCCGGAGCCTCGAATCGCAAGAGGACCTCGAGAAAGGCTGGGGAAAGCCTTTGCGAGAGCTCTGAGCTCGATCCGGACCCCAGGAAGCCACCTGGTGCCCGAGGATTAGGACTTAGTGATCAGGAGAGAAGTCTGGTGCGCGGGCACCCGCAGCTTGCCGATTCACTCTGCTCAATCTGAGCTCTGAACTCTGAGCTCAATCTGGACCCC